>NC_069504.1:1043754470-1043794470 GCF_027579735.1 Bombina bombina
ATATATACACACACACACACACATATACATATACACACACACACATATATATATATATATATACATATATATATATATATATATATATATATATATATATATATATATATATACACACACACACACATATACATATACACACACACACACATATACACACATATACATACATATATATATATATATATATACACACACACACATATACACACATATACATATATATATATACATACATACATACATACACATACATACATATATATGTTGTATTGTCTGTTTCTGTAATTCTCCCTAAGGACTTGCACCCAGGCAGGCCTGGGGTTAACTGCCTGTGACTCTGTAAAAAGTGGAGCTTCATGCGAGTACGATAGCAACCAAAGCTGAGCCTGTTTGTGGGTCATGGGATGTGTACCTGGTCCAGTCTGAATGTGCTGTCCTTTCTCCTGATTTTGCTTATGCCCAGGGTGATTACATAAGTCTGTGAACCCTGACTTGTTCCCAGTTTGTTTGATTATTAGCTTGCATTTGTGTGCATGGCTGCAGTTGTGTGGCCGTATTAGGGACTCAGGTATGTGGAAGAGACCTTGACGTGGTACCTGGGCTTGTCCCATTCGGCCAAATGCGGTAACTAACTCTTCCAGTTTTTCTTTTAATCCTAGCTGAGAGCTTGTGAGTGAGTACTGGACTTTATATGTGTGTGTGTATATATATATATATATATATATATATATATATATATATATATATATATATATATATATATATATATATAATATAGTGGAATACTTCTATGCTATGAGCAGATATTGATATGATGAATAATAATAGATAGTGATAGAGAGTCACCAGCTATAGTTCTCCAAAACTGAAGGTGTATTGTACGGAATGTGCAGTATTTCATAAGCTGCTAAATGTGTAAAAAGACACAGAAAAGGGCCCCTTAAAGACCAATCCTGTGTCTCGAAAAGCAAAAACGAAATGTATGCTTACTTGATAAATTTATTTATTTCTTGACACGGTGAGTCCAGATCATCTAATTACTATTGAGATATTCACCTCCTGGCCAGCAGGAGGCGGCAAAAAGCACCACAGCAAAGCTGTTAAATATCACCTCCCTTCCCTCCAACGCCAGTCATTCGACTGAAGTAAAGGAGAGAAAGGAAGCAACAAGGTGCAGAGGTGCCTGAGGTTTATAACATAACAAAAAATATACCCTGTCATCAAAAACAGGGCGGACTGTGGACTCACCGTGTCAAGAAATAAATAAATTTATCAGGTAAGCATAAATTTTGTTTTCTTTCTAATGACACAGTGAGTCCACAGATTATCTAATTACTATTGGGAATCAATACCCAAGCTAGAGGACACAGATGATAAGGGAGGGACAAGACAGGGAACCTAAACAGAATGCACCACTGCTTGAAGAACCTTTCTCCCAAAGGAAGCCTCAGCCGAGGCAAAAGTATCAAACTTATAGAATTTTGAAAAAGTGTGTAGAGAGGACCAAGTTGCAGCCTTGCAAATCTGTTCCACAGAAGCTTCATTTTTGAATGCCCAGGAAGAGGAAACAGCCCTCGTACAATGAGCCGTAACCTTCTCAGGAGGCTGCTGTCCAGCAGATTCATAGACAAAGCGAATTATACTCTTCAGCCACAAAGAAAGAGAAGTAGCCGTAGCTTTCTGCTCCTTACGTTTCCCAGAGAAAACTACAGAGCAGAAGACTGACGAAAATCCTTAGTCGCCTGTAAATAGAATTTCAGAGCACGAACCACGTCTAGGTTGTGCAGAAGACGTTCCTTATGAGAAGAAGGATTAGGACATAAAGAAGGAACAATCTCCTGAATAATGTTCCGATCTGAAACTACTTTAGGAAGAAAACCTAATTTAGTACGTAAAACAACTTTATCCGAATGAAAAATAAGGTACGGAGACTCATACTGTAAAGCGGAGAGCTCAGAGACTCTACGAGCAGAAGAAATAGCAACAAGAAACAAAACCTTCCAAGATAACAACTTAATATCTAAGGAATGCATAGGCTCAAACAGAGCCTGCTGAAGAACCTTAAGCACAAGATTAAGACTCCAGGGAGAAGTAACAGGTTTGAACACAGGCCTGATTCTGACCAAGGCCTGACAGAATGATTGTGAACATCTGGAACCTCTGCCAGCCGTTTATGTAACAAAATAGACAAGGCAGAAATCTGACCGTTCAAGGAACTTGCCGATAAAAATCTTCTTCAAGCCTTCTTGGAGAAAAGTTAAAATCCTAGGAATCCGAACTCTACTCCAAGGAGTAGCCTTTGGATTAACACCAATACAGATATTTTCGCCATATCTTATGGAAAATTTTCCTGGTAACAGGCTTGCGATCCTGAATCATGGTCTCAATGACCGAATCCGAAAAACCGCGCTTAGATAAAATTTAGCGTTCAATCTCCAAGCAGTCAGCTTCAGAGAAACTAGATTTGGATGAAGGAAGGGTCCTTGAAGTAGAAGGTCCTTCTTTAGCGGAAGGTTCCAAGGGGGGGGAGAGATGACATCTCCACTAGGTCTGCATACCAAATCCTGCGAGGCCACGCCGGAGCAATGAGAATCACTGATGCTCTCTCTTACTTGATCCGAGCAATGATTCGAGGAAGGAGAGCGAACAGAGGAAATAGGTATGCAAGACTGAAGTTCTAAGGAACTGCCAGAGCATCTATTAGAACCGCCTGAGGGTCCCTGGACCTTGACCTGTACCTCAGGAGCTTGGCATTCTGACGAGATGCCATGAGATCTAAATCCGGCTGTCCCCATTTGAGAATTAAGTTGGAAAACACTTCCGGATGTAATTCCCATTCTCCCGGGTGAAAGGTCTGTCTGCTCAGAAAATCTGCTTCCCAATTGTCCACTCCTGGAATGTGGATCGCAGATAGACAACAGTTGTGGGTCTCTGCCCACTGAATAATCTTGGACACCTCTTTCATGGCCAAAGAACTCTGAGTTCCACCCTGATGTTTGATGTAAGCCACTGAGGTTATGATGTCCGACTGAAATCTGATAAACCGGGCAGAAGCTAACTGAGGCCAGGCCAGAAGAGCATTGAAGATTGCTCTTGGCTCTAGAATGTTTATGGGGAGAACAGATTCTTCCCGAGTCCATCTCCCCTGAGCCCTTAGGAGGCCCCAGACTGCTCCCCAACCTATCAGGCTGGTGTCCGTTGTCACTATCACCAGATGGGTCTGCGAAAACAGGTTCCCTGGGAGAGATGATCCTGAGACAACCACTAAGGAAGAGAATCTCTTGTCATCTGATCCAAATGAATTCACGGAGACAGATCCGCATAAGCCCTGTTCCACTGCCTGAGCATGCATAATTGCAGAGGTCTGAGATGGAAACGAGCCAAAAAAATAATATCTATGGCGGCTACCATCAGACCTATTACCTCCATACATTGAGCCACTGATGGCTGAGGAGAGGACTGAAGAGACAGACAAGAATCGAAAATCTTGGATTTTCTGACCTCTGTCAGAAATATCTTCATTAGAACTGAATCTATTATGGTTCCCAAGAAGACTGCCCTTGTAGATGGAATTAAGGAACTCTTTTCCAGATTCACCTTCCAACCATGAGAACACAGGAAGGCTAAAAGCATCTCCGTGTGGGAGATTTCTAGTTGAAAGGACTGGGCCTGAACCAGAATGTCGTCCAGATAAGACGCCACTGCAATACCCTGTAACCGGAGCACTGCCAACAGAGATCCCAGAACCTTTGAAAAAATTCTGGGAGCTGTAGCAAGTCCGAAGGAAAGAGCCACAAACTGAAAGTGTTTGTGGAGAAAGGCAAATCTCAGAAACTTGTGATGATCCCTGTGGATGGGAACATGAAGGTACGGATAGATCCCGAACACAACGTAAGAACGCCTCTTTTTATCTGGTCGACAGATAATCTTGAGAAAAGAAATCTGCCCCTGGGGGGAAAGGTCTTGAATTCTAGTTTGTATCCTTGGGACATGATGGCTATCGCCAAAGGATCCTGAACATCCCGAACCCAAGCCTGAGCAAAAAAGGAAAGTCAGCCCCCCACAAGATCCGGGCCTGGATCGGGGGCAGACCCTTCATGCTGACTTTGATTCATTAGCGGGCTTCTTGGATTGCTTTCTCTTATTCCAAGATTGGTTGGGTCTCCAGGAAGGTTTGGACTGTTCCTGTTTTGTAGAGGGAGAAGGTGGTTTACCCTTGAAGTTTCGAAAGGAACGGAAATTACTCTGAAGTCCCTTCTGCTTATTTCTCTTATCCTGAGGAAGGAAATGTCCTTTTCCTCCTGTAATGTCAGAAATAATCTCAGCCAAGGCTGGGCCAAACAAGGTCTTACCCTTGTAAGGAATAGCCAAAAGCCTAGACTTAGACGACACATCTGCAGACCAAGATTTCAACCATAAAGCTCTGCGAGCCAGAATGGCAAAACTAGAAATCTTTACTCCCAATTTGATAACCTGAAGGGAAGCATCAGAAATAAAAATTAGCCAATTTAAGAGCCTTGATCCTGTCCTGGATCTCTTCAAGGGGAGTGTCTGTTTGAATGGAATCAGACAGCGCATCAAACCAGTATGCCGCCGCACTACAAACTGTAGCAATACCCACCACAGGTTGCCATTGTAACCCCTGGTGAACATACATTTTCTTAAGAAAATACTCCAGTTTCTTATCCATAGGATCCTTAAAAGAACAGCTATCCTCTATGGGAATAGTAGTTTTCTTAGCTAAAGTAGAAATTGCCCCTTCCACCTTGGGGACTGTTTGCCAAGACTCCTTAATAGAGTCATCAATGAGAAACATCTTAAAAATAGGAGGAGAAAACCCTCTCTCTCTTCCTTAACAATAATTTCTGTAGCCCGATCTGGTACGGGAAAACATTCCAGCATGGAAGGTACATCATAGTACTTGTTAAGTTTGCTAGATTTTTTAGGGTTGACAACGACAGAACTGTCAGAGTCGTCCAGAGTAGCCAAAACCTCCTTGAGTAGTAAACGGAGGTGCTCTAGCTTAAACCTGAAGGATACAATTTCAGCATCAGAGGAAGGAATTACACTCTCAGAATCTGAGATCTCACCCTCAGATGCTACCAAAGAATCCTCCCCATCAGATCTACGAGAGGGAATATTCAAAATAGCCACAACCGAGTCAGACACCTTACGCACTGATTCTTTAGACTTTCTTTTGCGCTTTCCCTGTAGCATGGGAAAAGCAGACAACGCATCAGAAACTGCAGAAGACATGAGAGAAGCAATGTCTTGCAAGGAGACCCCAGTCGGAGCTTGAGAGGAAGTGCAGGGCACTGAATTAATGGGTACTACAATTTGGGACACCCGAGGAGAAAAATGCAGCATATTTTCAACATTGTCAGAAGACTCCTGGACAGCATCCGTCAGACAATATTGGCTCAAAAAGTCTATCCTTAAAGGGACAGTAAAGTCAAAACTAAACTTTCATGATTCAGATAGCAAAATAAACAGAGCAACGCTTGTAGTTTAGTGAAAGTGTAATGAGCCTTATAATCTCAGCGGTCGGAAACAGTGACTTAGTCCATAAACATCTTCACCTGCTACTCAGCAAAAAAACCCTCTGTGTTACCTTATTGCAACGAGCGAAGACTGCAGCTTCTTTCAGGGACGGCTGACCAGGATTATGAAGGAACGAGGACCATGCAATAGACGCGACCATCAATCTCTCTCTTCTCTCCGGTATTACCACTCACGAGTGCAGGACTTCTTTTCCAGATGTGACGCAAGTATCACGGCTCTTCGTTTCCGCACCGCTACCTTTAGACTTCCTGTCCGGGCTCTTAAACAGGTACTTTAGATCCGCTCATGCCGATAAATACTGGGACAGAAAGTAAGGGGCTCCTCATAACCCCTGATAAGGGATAAAGAAAAAATGGATGGTCCCAAAAGTATGTATATAATAAAAAATATACTTTATTCGAAATCCATTTTAAAACAGCATACAATTTTGATATTAAGTCTAAGTAATAACTGTATGAATTATTTATGTTTGGATTGCCATTTATTAACATGTATATAGTTTTTCTTTTCTATACAGTATAGAGCAATTGTTACATATACTGCGATATAGCATTGTACGTTAGCTAGATCTTATTTTATATATTGTGTATTTATAATTATGTATGCTACTTTCTTACATCTAATTGTAACATATCTCAGCCTAATGTCACTATTTCTTTAAGACTTCCTTCTCTGACTGCTGCATTTGGGCAGTATTCACATTCAGCTTGCTTGCCTGCCTGATTAATCATTCATGCACCTGATTACCTCAGACTCTTTTTAAGCCTTCTCAGGTCTAATGTGCTTTGCATTAACATTGAAGTGTGATCCTGAACAACAGAGGATTGTGTCAGTTTCCTGCTTGAACTTACCAACTATTCCAAGATACAGCATTTTCTATTACCTATGCTAAATATCATCAAACCGCAAGTATCAAAAATATCTCCATTCTGTTTCCTGGACACAGCTACTTAACAATCTCTGAACTTTATTATAAATCAACTATGCTTTTGCTTAACATCACTCTCTAATTACAATAACATCATCTTACTCAGAACTTTATAACTATTTCTGTGCTTCTAGTTGTCATTGCTGAATTAACCTGCAACAAACCTAGTTTGATCAAACAGTAATTAATGCCTGAGACTTGTAACTTGTCTATCACTTGTGCTGCTCTCATTATACTGATATACAGCTTTACATAATATAATGAACTGTGAACCTGCAACAAACCTTGGTTTGCATATATATGCACAAAACAGTAATTAATGCCTAAGACTTGCAACCTGTTTATCACTTGTGCTGCTGTGTTTAACCCTTACATACAACCTTATAAAACATTATGTACTGTGAACCTACAACAAACCTTAGTTTGCATCTAAGTATCAAACTTCTACCTGTTTACTCTGGAGCCTGAACATTGCTATATATTTCTCTCATTGAATCCTGCAGCTTCTCCTGTTAACTAATTATAACTCACAGTGAAGCCAGAATATATTGTAAACAAATATTGCACCCTCCATTAATTCTTCAATAACTTCTAGCAACTATGAATCACAGAATATCATCAATCCACGTCCAGGATACTCTTCCCCGGGTCAGGGGTCGGTGTCTTCAAATCCCTACCACTGCCCCGAGGGTTTGTTTCCTGAGCGCATGTACACCGGATCATGACACTAATAGAATAGAATTTAATTGTTCATATGTGCTATATTGTTTGCAGCTAAAGAAAAAGTCATCCATGACACTTTAAGATCTAAATGGTTAATGAAACAGGTGCATATGATTAAATTACAACCAGAGACCTATATAATGCAGGGTAAATCGTTATTAGGTAGGGTCTATGAATACGGCAACAGCTAGCCGAAACGTGTTAGACCAATCCTTTCACTTATCAAAATTGTATGCTGTTTTAAAATGGATTTCGAATAAAGTATATTTTTTATTATATACATACTTTTGGGACCATCCATTTTTTCATGATTCAGATAGGGCATGCAATTTTAAACAACTTTGCAATTTACTTTTATCATCAAATTTGCTTTGTTCCCTTGGTGGTATTTTTTAAAAGCTAAACCTAGGTAGGCTCAAACTGATTTCTAAACCATTGAAAACCGCCTCTTAGCTCAGAGCATTTTGAAAGTTTTTCACAGTTAGACAGTGTTAGTTCATGTGTGTCATATAGATAACATTGTGCTCACTCCTGTGAAGTTATTTAGGAGTCTTCACTAATTGACTACACTGCATGTCTGTCAAAAGCACTTAGATAAGGAGGCTGTCTGCAGAGGCTTAGAGACAAGGTAATCACAGAGGAAAAAAGTATATTAACCCCTTAATGACAACTGACGTACCAGGTACGTCATGCATTAACAAGCAGTTAATGACAATGGACGTACCTGGTACGTCAGTTGTCTAACAGAGTGCTGGAAGCGATCACAAATGCTTCCAGCAGCTCTGAGGGTATTGCAGTGATGCCTCGATATGGAGGCATCCTGCAATACCACTTTACAAGCCTCCGATGCAGAGAGAGCCACTCTGTGGCCCTCTCTGCACCGGTAGCGATGGTGCCAGTGTCTGGTAGTGCACTGTCCGGGTGTGAGAGTGAGCGCGCGCGTGCACGATGCGCGTGCGCGTGCACAAGGGTGCGCGTGCACATGAACGTGCATGGGCGCGTGCACGGGGCGCGTGTGCACGGGGCGCGCGTGCACGTGCACGTGCACACATCCACACTGACACCAATGAATCAGGCAGAAAGGGAGAAAAAGTTAAAAAAAAAAAATTTCAAATATAAAAGGATCTGGGAGGGGGAGGGGGTGGGGGTATTGTGGGGGGGCTGCTACACTACAGAAATAGTTTTAAAGTTAAAAAATTAAATAAAAATACTTTTTGGGGGGGGGGGTTTGGGGCCAAACTGGGTACTGGCAGACAGCTGCCAGTACCCAAGATGGCGGTAATTAGGTAGGGGAGAGGGTTAGAGAGCTGGAGGGGGGGGGGGGGGGATCAGGGAGGTTGGGGCTAAGGCAGGGGTCCATCACAGCTAAAATATTTTATTATTTTTATTTAAAAAAACCCAAAAAACTCTTATTTAGTACTGGCAGACTTTCTGCCAGTAATTAAGATGGCGGGAACAATTGTGGGGTGGGGGAGGGAAGAGAGCTGTTTGGGAGGGATCAGGGAGTGGGATGTGTCAGGTGGGAAGCTGATCTCTAAAATTAACCCTGCAAGCTCCCTACAAGCTACCTAATTTAACCCCTTCACTGCTGGGCATAATTTACGTGTGGTGCGCAGCAGCATTTAGCGGCCTTCTAATTACCAAAAAGCAACGCCAAAGCCATATAAGTCTGCTATTTCTGAAAAAAGGGGATCCCAGAGAAGCATTTACAACCATTTGTGCCATAATTGCAGAAGCTGTTTATAAATAATTTCAGTGGGAAACCAAAAGTTTGTGACAAATTTTGTGAAAAAGTGAACTTTTTTTTTTTTTATCGCATTTGGCGGTGAAATGGTGGCATGAAATATACCAAAATGGGCCTAGATCAATACTTTGGGTTGTCTTCTAAAAAAAAATATATACATGTCAAGGGATATTCAGGTATTCCTGACAGATATCAGGGTTCCAATGTAACTAGCGCTAATTTTGAAAAAAAGTGGTTTGGAAATAGCGAAGTGCTACTTGTATTTATTGCGCCATAAATTGCAAAAAAAGCAAAGAACGTGTAAACATTTGGTATTTCTAAACTCAGGACAAAATTTAGAAACTATTTAGCATGGGTGTTTTTTGGTGGTTGTAGATGTGTAACAGATTTTGGGGGTCAAAGTTAGAAAAAGTGTGTTTTTTTCAATTTTTTCCTCATATTTTATTATTTTTTTTTTAGTAAATTATAAGAAATGATGAAAATAATGGTATCTTTAGAAAGTCCATTTAATGGCGAGAAAAACGGTATATAATATGTGTGGGTACAGTAAATGAGTAAGAGGAAAATTACAGCTAAACACAAACACTGCAGAAATGTAAAAATAGCCATTGTCATTAAGGGTAAGAAAATTGAAAAATGGTCCGGTCATTAAGGGGTTAATAGAACTGTGCAAAAATAGGGAATGGTTAATAAAGGGATTAACTATCTTTTTAAATAAGAAACATTTTGGTGTTTACTGTCCCTTTAAAATTTTAAGTTCTCTCAACACATGAGGAACAAAAAGGAATTGGTGGTTCAATATTAGCATTCAAACATAAAGGACATCTGTAATCTACAACAGAGTCTTTGTCCATCTTAACAGAATAAATATAAATAATTAAATTATGAACAAATTTAATAAAGAAAAAAACGTTACTGTCTCTTTAAATTTTAAAAAGAAACTGCTTTATTTTTGATGCAATGCAAAAAAGAAACTGCTTTATTTTTTTAATAAAAACAAAAACGTTACTGCTTTCTTTTTCAAGATATGTGAAATAAAAACGTCTTAATAACACCTCAAACAGCCTCTACACCTCAGCTATAGCTTTGCTGAGGTGCCTATCCTAGCAGGATAACGAAATAACCGATTCTTAAATTCAAAATAAAGCCGTTTCAGAAATGTCAGGCTAGCAAATAACCGTTTGATTTGAAAAACGTTAAGATGCAGATATCTCTCCTCCATATACAGGAAGTGAGAGAAAAATAAGTGTGCGACAGATACATTTTTACCTCACACAAGCACTAATAAAACCACCAAAATGAGCCAAGTTCTCCTCAAGTCCCCAGTGCCTGCAAAACTGCCATACATAATCCCCCTTACAACACTAGGAGTAATGTATTAATATCTGTAGGAAATAGTAAAGTGCCATGTTTTTTCCTTAAAGCTGCTTAAGAAAATAAATTAGCACTTACCTCAAATCTGCTGGGCAGCAAGGCAGCTCACTAGGTTTGGAGAGGTCCTTTCCCTCACATTGACCTGTGGAAAATAATAATAAGGGCAGCAACTTTTATTTAAATATGAGGGAGGCGCAGTGAGAAATATGTCCCACAAGTTCCCTTTGCTTAAAAGCGACCAATGCTCTACTGAAGAGACTGAAATGGACTACAGCTACACCCTGGAGTAAAAACAGCACATACTTGTACTGCAAATAAAATAATAAAATCTTGATTGAAGAATCTTTCCAGCACCTTTACCACTTCCTTACGCTAACGTAGGCAAAGAGAATGACTGGAGTTGGAGGGAAGGGAGGTGATATTTAACAGCTTTGCTGTGGTGCTCTTTGCCGCCTCCTGCTGGCCAGGAGGTGAATATCCCAATAGTAATTAGATGATCTGTGGACTCACCGTGTCAATAGAAAGAAATGGGTAGAGAAAATAGGTTTACACATCGCTAAAAAACAAACACAAAAACACCTAAATAAGGTAAACATGTATATGCAGCAAGCTGCTGAAATAAAATGTCCAATAAATGTTCACTTGATAAAGGAATCCAAGAAGGGGAGTCAGTCTACTTACGAACAGACCCTCAATCGAATGTGGTAAGGCACAGCACTTGTGGAGAGGGGATCTTTCACCCACGTTGTTGGACTAGTGATGACGGCACTGTCAGGTGATTCCCATTTTTTTCAATGACCCTCATGTCTCCCGGACAAACCCTCAATCAGATCCGATTGAGGGTTTGTCCGGGAGACATGTGGGTTGTTTAAATAACAAGGGAATACTCTAACAGAAATGTCATCACTATCATAACAACGTGTGTGAAAGATCCCCTCTCCACAAGTGCCGTGCCTTACCTCATTCGATTTGAGGGTCTGTCCGTAAGTAGACTGACTCCCCTTCTTGGATTCCTTTATCAAGTGAACATTTATTGGACATTTTATTTCAGCAGCTGACTGCATATACGTTTACCTTATTTAGGTGTTTTTGTGTTGTGGTTTTCTAGCGCTGGGTAAACCTATATACACACATAGTTTTTTCCTGAGATTTTTCTAAAATGGAATATATATATATATATATATATATATATATATATATATATATATATATATATATATATATATATATTTTTTTTTTATTCATATAAAAATAATACCCCTTTAAGAATATCTACTCACATTATTCTGACTAGTTAAACATACAACGGTCTAGAAACATACAGTAAACATATATTACTATTATTATATGACCACAGCTCCCCTGCACAGATGGATAGGCACATTACATGTTTAATGAAAGCTATTTTGTCACACAGCACTCAGGTACTAGTTCTCTCACCTGGGCGGTAGTGCAGTGAATGGGCTTTTTATTGCACTTTTAAACAGAAGATCCTGCAGCGATATCTCCTCCTGTAACCGATTCTGGATTTGTTGTAACATTCTGGAGACAAAACAGGCACATTAAAGGGACACTCAAGTCAAAATTAAACTTTTAGGATTTAGATAGAGCAGCAATTTTAAACAACTTTCAAATCTACTTCAATTAACAAAATGTGCACAGTCTTTTTATATTTACACTTTTTGAGTCACCAGCTCCAACTGAGCATGTGCAAGAATTCACAGAATAAACATATATGCATTTGTGATTAGCTGACAGCTGTCACATGATACAGGAGGAATTTGTCAAAAAAAAAAATCTACAACTCATTTGAAGTTTAGACCAAGTGTTATTACATTGTCTTTTTATCATGCCTTTATTATGCAAATCTACTGTATTAAAGGGACAGTCAACCCAAAATTTCAAATAGGGAATTCCTATAAACTTTCAAACGATTATTAGTTTGAACTATAGCCTAATTTAGTAGCCTGAAGAGTTTCTATGTTTTAGTACTTACTTTTGTTTAGTCTGGCTGTTTAAAATGTCTGCCTGCCCCCTCCCATATTTCGTCACCAGTATCTTCATGGTTGTGCAGCTCTAACAGGTCATCTTAGCCCGTACACGCTCCCGGGCTTTGCGCATGCGCAGTGCGCCGCTGATGCTGTAGGGGGAGGTTCTGTGAACTGAATTCCAGCTGCAGTTTCATTCCTATCCAATTTCTTCTTTGCTATATGGTAAGTAATTTTCATAATGCTACCTTTATTTATAATGCAAACGAAACAGTACAATGAAGGAAAATCGGCCAAATAGTGACTCAAATGCAGTATGCGGATAACACAACCTTTCAGCAGTTTACTCTTGTGATTGCCATGCTGGGTTTGTATACACTGCTGTGTTATCCACATACTGCATTTAAGTCACTATTTAGCCAGTTTTCCTTTATTGTACTGTTTTGTTTCCATTATAAATAAAAGGTAGCGTTATGAAAATTACTTTGCTATATGGTAAGTCATTTTCATAATGCTACCTTTATTTATAATGCAAACGAAACAAAGGGACTGCACAGAGGGACTGCAGACTATCCACTCCCCACTACGTGAATGCATATCAGCTATAGCGGTCCTCCATAAACCAAGCCAAGATCACATCCACACTAGTCACCTCCTGTGAAACGGATCAAGCCCTCTTTATGTAATTCACTCACAGCAGATATCATATGCCCAGACCTTCTCCGCAACACTTCACACAAGACCCTACCTGCAACTTAGTGTTTATTACTGGTATTTAATATAAATGCCTTTATATTTAGTATTAATGCAGAAAAATCTCTCATCATTGTGGATCAAGTGTAATCTGCTCCCAAAAGCAACACCATAATATCTGTACTAAGTGTTTCAATTAAATCACAAACAAAAATACCAGAAATAAACACTAAGTTGCAGGTAGGGTCTTATGTGAAGTTTTGCGGAGAAGGTCTGGGCATATTATAACTGCTGTGAGTGAATTACATAAAGAGGGCTTGATCCGGTTCAGAGGAGGTGACTAGTATGGATGTGATCTTGGCTTGGTGGTGTGTGGATGACCGCTATAGCTCCCACTCTCCACTACATGAATGCATATCAGCTATAGCGGTCATCCACACACCACCAAGCCCTACCTGCAACTTGGTGTTTATTTCTGGTATTTTTGTTTGTGATTTAATTGAAACACTTAGTACAGATATTATGGTGTTGCTTTTGGGAGCAGATTACACTTGATCCACAATGATGAGAGATTTTTCTGCATTAAATACCAGAAATAAACACTAAGTTGCAGGTAGGGTCTTGTGTGAAGTGTTGCGGAGAAGGTCTGGGAATATGATATCTGCTGTGAGTGAATTACATAAAGAGGGCTTGATCCGTTTCACAGGAGGTGACTAGTGTGGATGTGATCTTGGCTTGGTGTGTGGAGGACCGCTATAGCTGATATGCATTCACGTAGTGGGGAGTGGAGTGTCTGCAGTCCCTCAGTGCAGTCCCTCTGTTTTGTTTGCATTATAAATAAAAGGTAGCATTATGAAAATTACTTACCATATAGCAAAGTAATTTTCATAATGCTACCTTTTATTTATAATGCAAGCGAAACAGTACAATAAAGGAAAACTGGCCAAATAGTGACTCAAATGCAGTATGCGGATAACACAGCAGTGTATACAAACCCAGCATGGCAATCACAAGAGTAAACTGCTGAAAGGTTGTGTTATCCGCATACTGCATTTGAGTCACTATTTGGCCGGTTTTCCTTCATTGTACTGTTTCGTTTGCATTATAAATAAAGGTAGCATTATGAAAATTACTTACCATATAGCAAAGAGAAAATTGGATAGGAATGAAACTGCAGCCGGAATTCAGTTCACAGAACCTCCCCCTAAAGCATTAGCGTCGCACTGCGCATGCGCAAAACCCGGGAGCGTGTACGGGCGCAAATTACCTGTTAAAGCTGCACAACCATGAAGATACTGGTGACGAAATATGGGAGGGGGCAGGCAGACATTTTAAACAGCCAGACTAAACAAAAGTAAGTACTAAAACTTAGAAACTCTTCAGGCTACTAAATTAGGCTATAGTTCAAATGAATAATCGTTTGAAAGTTTATAGGAATTCCCTATTTGAAATTTTGGGTTGACTGTCCCTTTAACTGGTCCTTTAAATAATCTTAAAAGGAAAGATGGTCCACTCCGTGCTTCCTATGTCCTGTACCTTTGCCAATGTCTCTGTTGAGGGGACAAATCGAAAACGACCTACAGAGAAAAAACAAAAAATGAATCAGTCAAGATTGTAATGGTCATTAAAAGGGACATTCTACTCCAGAATTTGTATTTTTTAAAAGGACACTCAAGTCAAAATTAAACTTTTATGATTCAGGTAGAGCATGTCATTTTAAACAACTTTCCTGTTTACTTCCATATCAAAATATGCACAGTCTTTTTATTTTTACACTTTTTGAGTCACTACTTCCTACTAAGCATGTGCAAGAATTCACAGAAGATGATTATATGCATTTGTGATTGGCTGATGGCTGTCACATGATACAGGAGGAGTGGAGATAGACATAAATTTGAAATTTGCCAGAATAAAATCTACTAGTCAGTTCAGACTAAGTGCTATTGCATTGTCTTTTTATCATGAATCTGTTGAGTATGCAACATTTTTGTATTTACTGATCCTTTAAAAAGATTGTTAATCCCTTTGTTACCCATTCCCAGTTTTGCATAACCAACACTGTTATATTATTACACTTTTTACCTCTGAAAGTATCTAAACCTCTGCAGACTGCCTTTACCGCATTTATGAGTCAGCACTGATTGGCTAAAATGCAAGCCTGTCAAAAGAACTAACTCTACGGGAGTGAGCTATTCATATGGAACACATGAACTAGCAGTGTCTAGCTGTGAAAAACTGTCAACATGCACTGAGATAAGAGGCGAACTTCAAAGGCTTAGAAAATTAGCATATGAGCCTACCTTTTAGCTTTAAACAAAGAATACCAAAAGAACAAAGCAATTTTGATGATAAAAGTAAATTGGAAAGTTGTTATATGCCCTATTTAAATCATGAAATTTTTTTTTTTTTAATAAATGTTTAATTATAGAGTTGCTTGTCTAGCACACTTTCACACACTAGCAATTATGCTATTGCTTAAAGGGACATTAAACACAAGATGTTAATATAAATTGTTTAATTTAATTCTAAATATTGTGGGCTTTCGAATTCATGTTAAATATGGAAGTTCAGACACAGATATATTCCACACAGCGATTGGTTGCTCTAGTAAGCAATTTATATACCCATTCCTGATTGGCCTCAGCAGAAAAGGTAACCTTAATTACTATATGGTGGCGCCCACTACTTTATGGACGTTAACTTTACCCTTATTTTTTTCAATATTTAAACAATTAATATAATAAAAAAAAAAAAATACATGTACAAATTATTCTCAGGCTAATCTTTGCTCTGAATACATCAATCAAGCAATGATTTATTTACAGCCAGATTACGAGTTTTGCGTTATGAGCGGCTCGGTAATAACTTGCAAGTTATTTCCACCGCTCACCTTTAATAGCGCTGCTATTACAGGTTTGCAAAAAAAAACGGTGTTTGCGGGCGATATGGCAACGTTGAGCTCTATACCGCACACACATACCAGCGCTGCTTTGACGTGCTCGATTTCCCCATAGACATCAATGGGGAGAGCCGGCAAAAAAAAAAAAACCCTAACACCTGCAATGAAGGAGCGTAAAGCTCCGTAACGCAGCCCCATTGATGTCTATGGGGAAAGAAAATGTATGTTTAAACCTAACACCCTAACATAAACCCAATGTCTAAATACCCCTAAATCTGCCGCCCCAGACATCGCTGACACCTACATTACACTTATTAACCCCTAATCTGCCGCCCCAATGTCGCCACCACCTACATAAATGTATTAACCCCTAATCTGCTGCCCCCAACGTCGCCGCCGCCATTATACTAAAGTTATTAACCCCTAAACCTCTGGCCTCCCACATCACTAACACTAAATAAATTCAAGGGACGCCATCTTGGATGACGTCCCTTAAAGGGAACCTTCAGTGTACGACTGGGACCATATGAAGAGGATGCTCCGCGCCGGATGTCTTAAAGATGGAGCCGCTCTGCGTCGGAAGGATGAAGATAGAAGATGCCGTCTGGATGAAGACTTTTGCCCGTCTGGAGGACAACTTCTTGCCGCTTGGATTAAGACTTCTCCCGGCTTCGTTGAGGACTTCTTGCCGCTTGGATGAAGACTTCTCCCGGCTGGATGTCCAGTATTCAAAAACTGTAAGTGGATCTTCACGGGTTAGTGTTAGGTTTTTTTAAGGGTTTATTGGGTGGGTTTTATTTTTAGATTAGGGACTTTGGGCACCGTAAAAGAGCTAAATGCCCATTTAAGGGAAATGCCCATCCAAATGCACATTTCAGGGCAATAGGGAGCTTAGGTTTTTTTAGGTAGGTTTTTATTTGGGGGAGTTGGTTGTGTGGGTGGTGGGTTTTACTGTTGGGGGGTTGTTTGTTTGTTTTGTTTTTTTTACAGTATAGAATAATATGATATATCAGCGCTAAGATATACCTTAAGCTGTGAATCACAAAAGGGGTCTAACCAATCCCCTCAAAAGAACAGATACTAGAAAACGGTGTTAGTGATCACAGCGCCAAAAAGGCTAAAAGGTATGTACACACAAACGTATAGGAGGACTAGATAGATTTTATAGATTTTATTTAATACAGAATGGTATAAAAACAATGCTGGTTGAAATAATAATAAAAAACGGTATATCTGATTCTCTTCTTGGAGGTTTAAAACAGACAAGTTAGCCGGCTATTAGAGAAAATTGTTACATTAACTCCGCTGGCAACAATGTTAAAATAACGTTAAAATAACTCAAAATGATACTTAAAAATACAACCTAATACCTAAAAACAGCCGTACAATTAGACCCTTTCCCCAAAGGATTGGGTGGACTAGGGTATAATTGTCCTTGAGTGGGCGCGGTCAGAAACCCACTACTGATTCAAACCTTTGAATAGTGGCAGCAATATTTATTGGTGACACTATTTAAAAGGCTATAGAACTGATAAATAAAGTGCTAAAGATGGAGCACAGTAGATGTCAGTGAAGCTATGGATCCATATCTATAAATTGGCCGCAGTAAAGATTCAGAAATGAGAGTGCTTGACAGAAGCCGCACTCGATATGGAATCTATGACACTGACCCCTGGCTACAAGGGTTGCTGCGATACCGAAAAATGTTAGATATATAACACAAGGTGGTGAGTGTAAACTACAGAGAAATACCAAATTGCAATACAAAATAATAATAACAGGGGTAACACAGATCTATACAACAGTGGGATCGTGTAACAAGTGTGTGCAACAAGTATGTGCAAATGCAAAGATTCAAAAGTAAAAAATGCTAACAATAATACCACAATCGTGTACAATGGTAAAAAAGTTAAAAAAGTGTGCAAAAAAGGTAAAAAAGTTAAAAATGGTGACAAGGAGCAATGCTGTGTGGAACA
The DNA here is from genome assembly GCF_027579735.1 of Bombina bombina. Taxonomy (NCBI): domain Eukaryota; kingdom Metazoa; phylum Chordata; class Amphibia; order Anura; family Bombinatoridae; genus Bombina; species Bombina bombina. Next base: position 1,043,772,361 of record NC_069504.1, read on the forward strand.
AAAATGTGTGATTGAGCAATGTCAGTGAAAAATCTGTGCGTTAACACTAGAAAAGTCCAGATAAACTCCTGCTGTAATAAGAAAAGCTCCTGCTGTTATAAGGAAAAATGTGGAGTATAATAATAATTAAAACGTTCGTGGTGGCTAAGTTTGTTGGTGAAAAAATATAAACAACCTCAAAATCCAAAATAAACCCAAAAGTCAGTTAAAGCAAAAAATATTCCACTGTGAATTTTATTCCATGTGAAAAAAATTTTTTGATTGCTGAAGGAGGATCATCCAAAGGAATCCTTTGGGGAACTCAGCTGGGTCTGTGAAATATCGATGTTCCCTTTAAAATCCTCACAGTGAACAGCATTACAGCTGAATCTGTCCCCAGTGTGCAGCCTCACAACATGCCTTGTGTGCAGACCTGATCTGCACACAAGGCATGTTGTGAGGCTGCACACTGGGGACAGATTCAGCTGTAATGCTGTTCACTGTGAGGATTTTAAAGGGATCATCGATATTTCACAGACCCAGCTGAGTTCCCCAAAGGATTCCTTTGGATGATCCTCCTTCAGCAATCAAAAAAATTTTCTCACATGGAATAAAATTCACAGTGGAATATTTTTTGCTTTAACTGACTTTTGGGTTTATTTTGGATTTTGAGGTTGTTTATATTTTTTCACCAACAAACTTAGCCACCACGAACGTTTTAATTATTATTATACTCCACATTTTTCCTTATAACAGCAGGAGCTTTTCTTATTACAGCAGGAGTTTATCTGGACTTTTCTAGTGTTAACGCACAGATTTTTCACTGACATTGCTCAATCACACATTTTTGTTCCACACAGCATTGCTCCTTGTCACCATTTTTAACTTTTTTACCTTTTTTGCACACTTTTTTAACTTTTTTACCATTGTACACGATTGTGGTATTATTGTTAGCATTTTTTACTTTTGAATCTTTGCATTTGCACATACTTGTTGCACACACTTGTTACACGATCCCACTGTTGTATAGATCTGTGTTACCCCTGTTATTATTATTTTGTATTGCAATTTAGTATTTCTCTGTAGTTTACACTCACCACCTTGTGTTATATATCTAACATTTTTCGGTATCGCAGCAACCCTTGTAGCCAGGGGTCAGTGTCATAGATTCCATATCGAGTGCGGCTTCTGTCAAGCACTCTCATTTCTGAATCTTTACTGCGGCCAATTTATAGATATGGATCCATAGCTTCACTGACATCTACTGTGCTCCATCTTTAGCACTTTATTTATCAGTTCTATAGCCTTTTAAATAGTGTCACCAATAAATATTGCTGCCACTATTCAAAGGTTTGAATCAGTAGTGGGTTTCTGACCGCGCCCACTCAAGGACAATTATACCCTAGTCCACCCAATCCTTTGGGGAAAGGGTCTAATTGTACGGCTGTTTTTAGGTATTAGGTTGTATTTTTAAGTATCATTTTGAGTTATTTTAACGTTATTTTAACATTGTTGCCAGCGGAGTTAATGTAACAATTTTCTCTAATAGCCGGCTAACTTGTCTGTTTTAAACCTCCAAGAAGAGAATCAGATATACCGTTTTTTATTATTATTTCAACCAGCATTGTTTTTATACCATTCTGTATTAAATAAAATCTATAAAATCTATCTAGTCCTCCTATACGTTTGTGTGTACATACCTTTTAGCCTTTTTGGCGCTGTGATCACTAACACCGTTTTCTTGTTTTTTTTACAGGTAAAAGTGCTGATTTCTTTGGGGCAATGCCTCGCAAAAGGCCCTTTTAAGGGCCATTGGCAGTTTAGTGTAGGCTAGGGGTTTTTGTATTTTGGGGGGGCTTTTTTATTTTGATAGGGCTATTAGATTAGGTGTAATTAGTTTAAATATTTGATAATTTCTTTTTATTTTGTGTAATTTAGTTTTTATTATTTTTTGTAATTTAGATAAATGTATTTTTTTAATTTAATTTATTTAATTTTAGTGTAATGTCAGGTTTAACTGTAAGACAGGTTAGGTTTTATTTTACAGGTAACTTTTGTATTTATTTTACCTAGGTAGTTAGTAAATAGTTAACAACTATTTACTAACTAGTCTACCTAGTTAAAATAAATACAAACTTACCTGTGAAATAAAAATAAAACCAAAGATAGCTACAATGTAACTATTATTTATATTATAGCTAGCTTAGGTTTTATTTTACAGGTAATTTTTAAATAGGAATAATTTAGGTATTCATTGTAATTTTTATTTGGAATTATTTTAATTATGTTAAAGTTAGTGGGTGTTAGGGTTACGTTTAGGGGTTAATAACTTTAGTATAGTGGCGGCAACATTGGGGGCAGCAGATAAGGGGTTAACCCTTTGAGTGCTTAGCACTTTCCCATCTGGGTGCTAAGATTTTTTTTAAGGTTTTTTTTTTATTTTTTTTTAACTTTTTTTTTTTTCTTTTCAGACCCCCAAGACTTACACTGTTGTTAGGCGATTACCTTACCAATGGTGGATCTTGGGGGTCTGTAGCTGCTTAGATGCCTGAGATACAGGCTTCTAAGCAGCATGCCCCCTGCACCTATACTTAACATTGTTAAGTATAAATAAAGTTGCGCGGTGACGTCAGCACGTTATTGCACGCAACGTCACCACGCAAAACGGGAAGCCTCGGCGATCGTGCCTATAGAGTGGGGTAGGAGCCCCCAGATCTCCCTCAAGGTGGGAGAGTGCTAGTGACGGCTCTGAGCCTTCATTAGCACCAGAGTGGGAAACTCTGTAGCGGCTCAAAGCCGTCATTAGCACTCAAAGGGTTAATAAGTAGTTAGCTGGTGGCGATTTTGGGGGCAGCATATTAGGGGTTAATTAACAGTAATGTAGGTTGCGGCGATGTTAGGGACAGCAGATTAGGGGTTAATAAGTGTATGTAGGTGGCGGCGACATTGGGGCAGCAGATTAGGGGTTAATAATATTTAGCTAGTGTTTACGATGCGGGAGTGCGGCGATTTAGGGGTTAATATGTTTATTATAGTGGCGGCGATGTCCGGAGCAGCAGATTAGGGGCCAATAATTATATTTTAGTGTTTGCTATGCGGGAGGGTCTCGGTTTAGGAGTTAATAGGTGGTTAATGGGTGTTAGTGTACTTTGTAACACTTTAGTTATGAGTTTTATGGTACAGCTTTGTAGCATAAAACTCATAACTACTGACTTTCAGGTGGCGGTACAGATCTTGTAGTAATGGGCTGTACCGTTCACTTTTTGGCCGGACAGGCAAACTCGTAATACGGGCGCTATTAAAGTCCCATTGAAAAAGGACATTTTGAAAGGTGCGGTAGTTACGTTGTGTGACGGCCAAGAAAGTGTGCGGTACAGCTCTACCTACAAGACTCGTAATAGCAGCGGTAGTGAAAAAGCAGCGTTATGAAGCTTTTTCACTCATAACGCAAAACTTGTAATCTATCCGTTAGTGTTTAATGTCCCTTTAAAGGGACAGAAAACCCCAATGTTTTTTTCTTGATTCATATAGAGCATACATTTTTAACCAATTTTCTAATGTACTTCTATTATCAATTTTGTTTCATTCTCTTGGTATCCTTTATTGAAGCAGCAGCAATGCACTACTGGGAGCTGGATGAACACAATCATTAAGTCAAAGAGAGGAGGCATGTGCAGCCACCAATCAGCAGCTAGCTACCACCATCTCCGGATACCAAAAGAACAAAGCAAATCAGATAAACAGAATTAACTCTGAAAAATTTTGGGTTTCATATCCCTTTTAAGTGAAGGTCAAGTCCGGGTGACTCGCTCACACTGTCATGCTGTTTATTAGAAATCATGTTGATGTTCATTCATAATTTTGCATACATTTCACTCATACTGTCTATTTTTTACCTTTTATTTACCCTCCGTTACACTATTTTCGTCTGCCCGCCATCAAAGATCTAATTCTCCAATGTCCGTTTCCCCCCTAGGGCGCTCAGCCCCTTTCTCGCCATGTCACTACTAAGTGATGCGCATGCGCAACTTCCTCAACAGCGTCATATGTCGTCAGGCTAGCTCATGAGACGTGCCTGCGTATCCCTTTTCCTATTTGTAGATTGGATACATCTCAACAATCATAAGGATCTCGCTACAAGTAAGTAACATTAAGTTTTCACTAAATATGCTGTAATCATGTGTACCGATACGGAATTTGCCAACTACTCAATTTAACGCATGCATACAAAAAAACACAATCGCATGCACGATTCAGATGGACATACGCATGCACATTTTCAATGTTAATCTTGTGCACGCGCTTAGGAACAGACAGAGAGAGCGTGTAGGAACGCTCGCTACGTCACTACTACTGAATAAGGAAGTGGTGGAGGGGAGTAGTTGGAATGCAAATGGCAAGTTTTCAAATATATAATTTTATATAAAAACTAATATGTAAAGTGAAAAACAAAGTTAGCGACTAGAATGGTGATTAAATACATTTCAGTATTCCATTAGCCGCAAATTGTCCTTCACTTTAATACCAGGAGATGCCATAACATTTGCAATCTTCTGCCTGTACCTTCCTCAACACCCGACTGTATTGTAATCTCCAAGTTTGAGTAATTCAAACTTAGGGCTGGATTACAAGTGAAGTGCTAAATTAACATGCGCCCGTAAAGGGGCAAACTTGCACGTTTATGGGCGAACACATTAAATAACATGCCACCACAAGTGGCTGGTTAATGCTACCGCAAGCTCGCAGTAGCACTCTGCGCTAAGGCAATTAACCTGAGGTCAGACCTCTGGTTAATTAAAAAAAATGTCCCCAATTGCCCCCAAAATAAAAAGCGTACAGTTCCTTTATTTAAAAAAAAAAAAGTATTTTTTTTTTTTTTAACCCCTTAATGACCGAGGACGTGCAGGGTACGTCCTCAGAAAAAAGGCAGTTAATGCCTGAGAACGTACCCTGCACGTCCTCGGTGTGGAAAGCAGCTGGAAGCGATCCTGCTCGCTTCCAGCTGCTTTCCGGTTATTGCAGTGATGCCTCGATATGGAGGCATCCTGCAATAACCTTAGATGGCCATCCGATGCAGAGAGAGCCACTCTGTGGCCCTCTCTGCACCGGACATCGATGGCCGGTATCGTTGGTGGGTGGGAGCCGGTGTGGGAGGTGGGTGGCGGCCATCGATGGCCCTTGTCATGTGGAGGGGGGCGGGATCGTGGGCGTGCAAGTCCGGGGGCGCGCGCACGTGCACGAGGGGGCGCGCGCGGGGGCGCGCGGGGGCGCGCCGGGGCAGGGACCGGGTGGGGACCGCTGCACTACAGAAAAAAATGTGTCCCAAAATAAAAGTGGGACAAGTAATTTTAAAAAAAAACACCTTATTCGGTATTTAGGTGGTGGGGGTTGGTCGGGGGGGGGGGGGGGGGGGGGGAAATAACAAAAAATAAAAATTAAATAAATATTTGATTGTGAAAAATGGGTACTGGCAGACAGCTGCCAGTACCCAAGATGGCCCCCAATAAGGCAGAGGGGGAGGCTTAGAGAGCTGTTTTGGGGGGGATCAGGGAGGTTGGGGGCTAAGGGGGATCCTAAACACAGCATATGTAAATATGCTTTTTTTTTTTTTCTTTTTAAAAAAAAAAAAATCTTTTATTTTAGTACTGGCAGACTTTCTGCCAGTACTTAAGATGGCGGGGACAATAGTGGGGTGGGGGAGGGAAGGGAGCTGTTTGGGAGGGATCAGGGGGTGGGATGTGTCAGGTGGGAGGCTGAACTCTACACTAAAGCTAAAATTAACCCTGCAAGCTCCCTACACACTACCTAATTAACCCCTTCACTGCTAGCCATAATACACGTGTGATGCGCAGCAGCATTTAGCGACTTTCTAATTACCAAAAAGCAACGCCAAAGTCATATATGTCTGCTATTTCTGAACAAAGGGCATCCCAGAGAAGCATTTACAACCATTTGTGCCATAATTGCACAAGCTGTTTGTAAATAATTTCAGTGAGAAACCTAAAATTGTGAAAAAATTAACGTTTTTTTTAATTTGATCGCATTTGGCGGTGAAATGGTGGCATGAAATATACCAAAATGGGCCTATATCAATACTTGGGGTTGTCTACTACACTACACTAAAGCTAAAATTAACCCTAGAAGCTCCCTACATGCTCCCTAATTAACCCCTTCACTGCTGGGCATAATACGCGTATTTTGCGCAGGGGCATTTAGCAGCCTTCTAATTACCAAAAAGCAAAGCCAAAGCCATATATGTCTGCTATTTCTGAACAAAGGGGATCCCAGAGAAGCATTTACAACCATTTATGCTATAATTGCATAAGTTGTTTGTAAATAATTTCAGTGAGAAACCTAAAGTTTGTGAAAATATTTGTGAAAAAGTGAAAAAAAAATTTTATTTGATCGCATTTGGCGGTGAAATGGTGGCATGAAATATACCAAAATGGGCCTAGATCAATACTTTGGGATGTCTTCTAAAAAAAAATATATACATGTCAAGGGATATTTAGGTATTCCTGACAGATATCAGTGTTCCAATGTAACTAGCGCTAATTTTGAAAAAAAGTGGTTTGGAAATAGCAAAGTGCTACTTGTATTTATGGCCCTATAACTTGCAAAAAAAGCAAAGAACATGTAAACATTGGGTATTTCTAAACTCAGGACAAAATTTAGAAACTATTTAGCATGGGTGTTTTTTGGTGGTTGTAGATGTGTAACAGATTTTGGGGGTCAAAGTTAGAAAAAATGTGTTTTTTTCCATTTTTTCCTCATATTTTATAATGTTTTTTATAGTAAATTATAAGATATGATGAAAATTATGGTATCTTTTGAAAGTCAATTTAATGGCGAGAAAAACGGTATATAATATGTGTGGGTACAGTAAATGAGTAAGAGGAAAATTACAGCTAAACACAAACACCGCAAAAATGTAAAAATAGCCTTGGTCCCAAACGGACAGAAAATGGAAAAGTGCTGCGGTCATTAAGGGGTTAAATAACTGCACAAAGCAGTTACAAGGGGTTAAAGTGAGGGGATGTGGGGTGTTGAGAAAAAAAAAAAAAAAAAAAAAGGCACTGAAAAGTGCCTTTACATTGAAGTCTATGGGGACTGTGTTTTTACTTGAAATATATATGTATATGCTTATATACATATATATTGTACATTTGCTGCACGACTTACCCCCTGCGCTGTGCTAGGTTCCCTGCCGTGTCTCACAGCATCAGAACGAAGCTCCCATTAAAGCCTATGGAAGCACGCTCTTGTGAGCACAATGTTTCCAGGCATTGCGCTTAACCTGTAATACCAGTGCACATTTGCGTGGCTGGTATTACTAAGTGGCGCACAGATATCGAGCTGGCGAAAGCGCAATTTTGAGCTCCTTTCGTAATCTAGCCCTTAATAAGCATATCTATCTCTGATGTCCTCCTTTATGAATATATTTGTGTCAAGATGAAGCGCTTGCCAGCTGATACTTACCGGCTCATATGCCAGCCCTTCTGCTGAGGTCACCATAGTCTCAGCCAGATCCAATACATCAGCTCCAATATCTATAGAAGACAGAATTAATAACAACAACAACAACAACACATAAACAAAATATAATCGTTTCAAAGTTGCAAGAAAAAAATGCAATACTTACACTGACATCTCATTGCCACAGTAATGTCTATATTCAACCGCATTTTACTAAAAGACAAGACAAAGAAGCACATAAGTCATACAACAGCAATCTCTTATGTCTCCTCACTCCCAATCTTAGATACATTGAGGCAAGGCTGTCCAAATCTATTCCTTATAGGCTGCAAGCGGTCCAGAGTATAATCATAGCATAGACTAAGCTAACAACATGACAGATAAGAAAGTACACAAACAGAACATGAATGTAGTTGCACAATGTGGTGAAAGTCAGTGGTTGTGTGCTAAAATTATCATTTCAAAAACACATTACAGGTACTAATTATAGAGTATTGCAGAGGGAATTAATGAAGGGATATCATGACAATAAGCTGTGTGAAGATTAAATTCTTGTAAACTTTGTAATGCACTTTCCAGACAAAATTCCCAAAAAGAAACTTTATTGTGTCAAGTTGCAACATACAATATTCAGACAGTTTGACCATGGTACAGAAGAACAAATACGAACTCAATCCTTGAGATTATTGAATAGAAGCATTTTAGCGGTTTCAGAAGTGTAAGTATGCACAGTGCACCATCATTTTAAACCCAGCACTTGCTCAGAGAGTCTAAGGTATTAATATCATCTGGTAATGACTAAATTTGTCAATTGCTGACATGATACAAGCCCCACTGGTGCTCTGAGGAGCTGCAGTATTTAAAATGATGATACACTGGGAATATCTAGCAATGCTTCACGTGCAGAGGAAAAGGTTAATGTTAAAACAGTTATAACTTTAACTAGAAGCATTTTTGTCAATAAATGTATATTGCAAATATGTTTCTATTTAAATATGTAATTCATTTATGTGCATTTCAACTGGAATGTCCCTTTAATTTTGACTTTAGTGTTCTTACTAGCTAAAGTCCACTTTGACTCATACCCCCAGCTTCCCCCTGGATGCCATTTTGTTTTTTTAATTATTACTAAAATAAACAGGGAGTGGTTATGCCTAAAAGTAGGTAACCCCCGCCCCAAATGTTTTTCCTCCACTCAAGTAAGCACAGTTCACACACATGTGCAGCAACTTCACTAAACAAACCCGTGAGGTGAGCACAGGAGTGAAGACAATGGCAGATCTATCTCTGTGTGCAATATGAATTCTAGAAGCTGGGTGTTTTCCATAGGATTGACAGAACTGCTAGCTGCTGCTCTTTTAAAGGGACAGTTTACTGTAAAATTGGTTTTCCCTTAATGTGTTTTCAATGACTTGTTATGCCAGCTGCAGGGTATAAAATGTATGAGAAATTACTTATTTTGTTTTCTTTTTTTATATGAAATAGCTCTTTTTTTTTTCTTAAAACCACCACCCATTAAAATAGGTTGTTCTTGCAGAGAAATCAGATCTCTTTATTTTATCACTTTCTGTACACACAAATGCTTCTTTATATTATTTATGTCTCTATACCAAAGCCCAATACTAAAAAGAACAATTATGAAAATTCTCTCCTAATCCCCACTGTGAGTGTGATTTCTTTTGCAGACTATATTTACACAACTTTCTATAGCCAATAGAAAAGTATAGAAACTTTCAGTATAGGTAAGGATACTGCAGGTAAAATCGGCTATTTCAAATACTGAAATAAAGGTAAAGTATTTATTTGTAATCAGTTCAATACACTACAGCAGGTAATATGGATTTTTGGGAACAAATTATTGGGAAAATAGGGTGCACTGTCCCTTTAAATAAATAAAAAGTAACCAAAGGGAAGCCGGGGCACAAGTTGAAGAGAACTTTAGCAAGTAAAAGAATACAAAAATAACAGTTTTAATACTTTTAGGGGGTAATGAAACAATACCTGTTGTAAAGACTTAGATGCAGCAAACGTATTGATGTTATTAATATTGACTGTGCCTTTAAATACTGCATTTGTCACTCTAGTAACTAATTTATAAATGTCCCTAACTGGCCTCAGCAGAGGTGGTGTAAGTCTTTTAAACACAGGGAATTCCTAAACCTTTAAACTAATTTTTAATATTTAAACAAGTTAGTAGGAACGCGTCTACTTATTATTGTCAGGATAATCATTATATCTAGTATGTATTTACTGCTTAATGTCCCTTTAATGGATGTGTGCAATCTTCACATTACTTATATATTTGGAGGCAAATAAAAAACCCACCTGGTGAAATCTTTGTCCACCTCATATTCATATCTCATCCAGGTATCCCGATAAACGAAGAATTCCATGATAGTAAGGACAGCCATAAATGAGAACGCAAAAAGAGACACTACAGAGAGAGACATAGGAGTAAGGCTAAAGTAAATATACTGAACTGATGTATTTATTTATTAAAAAGCAAGAGAAACAATGTCCTGAGGCTATATTAGACCTTATTACTTATAAACCTTCTGCCAGAAACAAATATGATGTCTGTTCCAATCTTAACATAATTTTCACGTGGGTTATTATGGTGAGTGGTGTGATAAACCAGTTTACAAATTTGTAGCCATCTTAGTCCATTATAAAATTAGATTTTAGAATATTTTTCAAAATGGCTTTGCTAACCCATCAAATACTTATCACTAAAAACATCTCACGTATATTGACCACAAAGGGGGTTAATTGCTTAAAGGGACAGTCTACAACAGAATTGTTATTGTTTAAAAAGATTATCCCTTTATTACCTATTCCACAATTTTAATGAGAATAGACAAGAGGGTTTAGTTTTTCTACCTCTAAAGCACATACTTCCATGTCAGATTAGATGTGATGTGTACTGAGAACAACTGGCCTGAGTCACTGTCAGCTACAATCCTCACGTCCTAGTATCTATAAATCACAGGAAACAGCAGCCACAGCTCTTAAACCTTCTTCTGGATTATTTTACATATCTGTATATAAACCTCCTATACATGTGTCAACCTCTGTCACAAGAAGATATTTTTATTTTTTTATAGCCGTGAAATATTGTGTGTATCTTTAGGTTTTAATTCAATAGGTAATTCCCCATTACTATTTTTAAAAGGTACATGAAACACATGTTTCTTTTATGATTCAGGTAGAGCATACAAATACAAATTTAAAGAACTTTCCAATTTACTTATATTGATTAGCTTTGTTCTCTTGGTATCCTTTAATGAAGGAGCAGTAGTTCACTACTTGGAGCTAGATGAACACAATTCAAAGTCATATTTATATGTGCAGCTGCCAATCAGCAGCTAGCTAACAAAGGATTCCAAGTGAATGAAGCAAATCAGATAATAGAGGTCAATATGAAAGTTGTTTAAAGGGATGGAAAACTCACTATTGACCGAATATATGATCAATCTTGTTCATTCTTCTTAAATGTGCACACAAATTTTCACTTTATACATTATATAGCCATTTACTTACAATGACATAATAAATAATATTCGTAAGATTAGGAAAAGTGGGAGGATTTGTGGCATTTAAGCCAAGTGTAGAATTATACACTAAATTATATATATACACAAGGTTTAACAATTACACTTTATTGAACATATATGCAAGACAAACATAACCATGAAGTGTTGTGTGGCAAATAAAAATAAATGGATTGGGTATATTCACTTCCAAAATCCAATTAATTAGAAATTATTGTACCACAGTTCACCTATTATTAAAAAGGAGGATGATACTAATGGCTAGTAGAACAATGGGGATAGTCACTTCCAAAATTCTAAGACTCAATAGTCATATATGTGTATCATCTCGCTATTAAAAATGGGGCTGATGGGCCAGGTAAGCATAGGTCCAATCTGAAATTCGAATGAGGATGAAGCTAAGTGGACTGAAATTCAAAGAGAATGTGGCATATATATGATAAATTTGCACCAGTATTCACACTGACTGCAAAATGGACTAATCTGCCCAGGGGAATTCTCCCATCTGTGTACAATACACCAAAAACAGTCATTAGTTAGCTTACATACCTACAGAAATAAACAGTGTACTAGTATAAGTGTACTCAGTGTGTTTGTGCAAACAACTGGTATCGATATCACTCTAGGTAGTTGAACTGTCTCACACTTACAAATTCTACATAGGGTATTATATAGAGGTACACCTGGATATAGGGTATCTATATTATGACTATATAGTAATGTGAGTAATGATCCCTTGGATATGGGTTCAGCGTATTGTAGAGTGATATATGTCTATTAGACTTGCAGTGATGAAAGTTACAGGCAGATATGCAGGGAATCATACGTATAATCTTGCATGAGCATTCACACTAACTGCAAAATTGATCTATGCGCTCAAAGGCGTCCTCCTGCCTGCGTACTGCTCTGATTGAACAGAGTCAGACGATTTCTAACTTGATCCCTCAAAATAAACTTTATACTAGTAGTCATTTTCATTCACACAGCTCATTCATGATTCTAGATACTGTCAGTAAAATACTGCGTTATGCTTTTTCAATTTATAGCACTATGTATTAGCCCCTGGAGAAGGGCTCCACAAATTCTTTAGTCAAAATGTATCTATAGCGGGTATTTGTTTGAACAAACCACTATTAAGTTGCTGTGTTAGCTAGTGTGGACATGCCGATACCAGACCCCGCCCACCGACGCGTTTCCGTCACTAAGTCACTAAGACGTGACTTCGTCAGGGTATAGGGCCGGCCCAGCGTAGGACTCCGCTTCTTATGGAGTCGTTGTCAAGGTAACATGTTTGTTACTTCGTTTCATTGGCGGAAGTGTAATACCGCATGGCCTCTGTGACTCATCATGAATGCTCTTCTAGATCGCAGTAGAGAGATCATAAATAGATAACACAAAGACGTAACAGATGTATTACGGTCTGTGATATTCTAAGGCTATGCACTATATAGAAGTACATAATTTGTAAAGATAATTTTATATGACTATCTGTGGGATGAATAATTTGTAAAACATCCCTTAGATGAAAGTAAAGTTATATTTGTCATAATCGTATATGCAAATTCATATAATACATTTGCTCTTATGACACCCCCGCAGATTTTAATGAGAGGGTCTCAATATATCAAGGGGTACAGAATATAAATGCCAATGTGTTTTTGCAAATACTGTGGATACCAATATTGCCTTATTTTCCGCACAGTAGTCATTAACATATGTAAATGCTCTCATCATCTAATCATTTATTCAAAAATGGTATATATTGGCTATTATGTTAGAAACGGGTGAGGAAGTGTGGGCACTTGCACATTGCAACGTAGATAACTCTTTTTGATCTACAGTTTAAGAAATCTTTGATCTCATATTGTTTATTGGTATGGGGATGTGTAAAGATTTTTGTTGGAGTCATGTTTTTGCAGGCTTGGCATCTACCGCACTTATGGTAGCCTTTTGTCTCTCTCAGCCAAGTTCTTGGTTGATCCTTAGAATAATGACTATTTATAAGGATATCTTTGAGGTTTCGTGATCTTCTTTAGGTTATCAAAGGTTTGGTGGTGAGTACTTCTCTTAGTTCTTCATCCTCGTGTAGTACATGCCAGTGTCTCTGGAAGATGTTTCTAATGTGTACATTTTTATCATCATAAGTTCCAATGACTCTTATGGGTTGTGGCATGTTTGTTTGTGTGCCTTTTCCCATTGCTGGATCATCCAAAAGGGAGGATCTCTCAAGGGCTTTCGTTCTTTGATAAGCTCTTTTTAAACATCTCCCTGGGTATCCTCTCTCTTTGAATCTTTTCCTTAGTTCCCCAGCTTCTGTTTCAAAGTCCAATTCAGTGCTGCAATTGCGTCTGGCCCTCAAATATTGGCCATATGGGATGCCCAGTTTTTGTTTTTTAGGGTGAAAGCTTTCCCATTGTAGAAGGCTGTTGGTAGATGTCTCTTTCCTGTACAGTCTGGTATTTAATATACCATTTGTCTCTTTTCTTATTTCCAAATCCAGAAAGGAAATTTGTGTCAGATTGATTGTAGAAGTGTACTTCATCCCATCTGTATTGTCATTAAGCCACAACATAAAGTTGTTGAAATCATTTTTGGTGCCAGTCCACAGTATCAGAACATCATCTATGTATCTAATATATAGATCCATAAATTTCATGTATGGATTTATATCTTGATTTAAGATGCTTTTTTGTTCTATCCACCGCAAAAAAATATTTGCATAGGTTGGGGCACAACATGTGCCCATTGCTGTGCCCCGTTTTTGCAAATATGTCTTTGTATTGAACAAAAAATAATTGTGTTTCAATACATAGTCCAGAAGATCAATAATAAAATCCTCCTCCTCATTCCCCTTAGGGTTAATGGTTCTCTGAAAGAATGCAACAGCTTCTAAGCCTAAATTGTGTGGGATGTTGGAGTATAAGCTCTCAACATCAATGCTAGCTAAAAATGTAGTATCCTCTACTCTGTTGTCTGCTAGATTTTTCAGAACATCTTTAGTATCCTTGACATAAGACGTTAGAGTGTATACAAAATGTCTCAATTTTTTATCTACAAATATGCTAGCATTCTCTGTAAGACACCCGTTGCCAGAGACAATTGGTCTACCGGGGTTTTTTTCCATATTTTTATGGACTTTTGGTAGGCTATAGAAGGTTGCAATTCTTGGTGCAGTATTATGCATAAACAGATGTTCTGCTTTTGTTATCACTCTTTCTTGAAGACCTCTGTCCAATAGTGATTTTAATTCTTTACCAAATTTTTCTGTTGGATCATTAGATAGAACTTTGTAATTTTCTACATTCTCTAGAATCTCTATACACATTCGTTCATACTACCGCCCTTGTCAGCATTTTTGATAGTGATTTCTTTATTTGTTTGTAAATCTTTAAGGGCATTGCGTTCTTTATAGCTAAGATTCTTTTTGATCTTACTCCTTGGGTTTAATCCCTCTATTTCTGTTGTCACTAGAGAGACAAATTTATCAATTACTGGGTATTTGGAGATAGATGGCATGAATTTGCTTTTTGGTTTAACCACACTTTCTTTCCTTGTGTTTGATGTGTCTTCATTCTCATTTAGTAGTGTCAACATCAGGTTAACCATTTCATGATCTTCTTGTTCAATACCCATATCATTTAAGTAGTGTTGGTCATTTTATGGAACTTGTGTAGAGCCAATTTTCTGGCAAAGAGGTGAGTGTCTTTGATCCAATTAAATGTGTCATAGTGTAGAGTTGGTATAAAGGTTGATCCTTTTGCCAACAATGTATGATGTTCCCTTGCTAGGGGTGTATCTGTTAAATTAATGATTTGTAAATTATCCATATTTACTTTTGTTTGTTTGGGGGTTTCGATTTGTTTTGTTGTCTCGTTCGTATCGTTCTCTTTGGGGGGAACAGATCTTTCTCTAAAAAAAATCCTTGTTATTGATGGTTCAGCTATGGCTGTGGTTATTACTGGTCTTTGAGTGGCCTCCTCATCTGAGGGTTCAGAATCAGTGGTGGAATTATCAGAGGTTATACTCTTATTACTACTTCTTGTGTATATCTGAAATTCCTTTGTTTCTGATTTGACTTATAAATATTTCCTTTCTGGTGATCAGACCAATCCCTTTGTAATTTTCTATTTTTTGCCTCACTGAGTTCTTCTTTCAGTTTATCTATATGAAATTTTAATTTCACATCCAATGTCTCAAAATCTTTATGACTAATGAACTTGTTAGTTTGTATCTTTGCTTCATCTATTAATTTAGTTAGCTGATCATACTGTTTTCTCTCATATTCTAAGGTTAGCTTCATTAGATCTAGAGAACATCGTGTTAGAATTTCTTGCCATCTCAATACAAAGTTTTCATCTGATATATGAAAAGAGGGTGCCAACTGAATTCTCGGTCCTCTAGGGATAAGTTTGTTTTTGACATAGCTTTCTAGACTGAAAACTTCCCAGAATGATTTAACTTGTTTTTTTCATTATTTTTGCAATACTTTTAAAGGCTTCTTCAATGTTGGTTGCTTGTGGACATACATTCCCAACATTTAGAGTGAATACTCTCTCTGCTTCTAGTTTCCATTGGTCAAAATCTATGGTGGAAGATAGGTAGCCGGCCATTACTACCTAACTTAGTACCACCCAAGTCCCAAATTTGTGAATGTGAACTAAATCACTGATAATGATAATCGTAAGATTAGGAAAAGTGGGAGGATTTGTGGCATTTAAGCCAAGTGTAGAATTATACACTAAATTATATATATACATGGTTTAACAATTACACTTTATTGAACATATATGCAAGACAAACATAACCATGAAGTGTTGTGTGGCAAATAAAAATAAATGGATTGGGTATATTCACTTCCAAAATCCAATTAATTAGAAATTATTGTACCACAGTTCACCTATTATTAAAAAGGAGGATGATACTAATGGCTAGTAGAACAATGGGGATAGTCACTTCCAAAATTCTAAGACTCAATAGTCATATATGTGTATCATCTCGCTATTAAAAATGGGGCTGATGGGCCAGGTAAGCATAGGTCCAATCTGAAATTCGAATGAGGATGAAGCTAAGTGGACTGAAATTCAAAGAGAATTTGGCATATATATGATAAATTTGCACCAGTATTCACACTGACTGCAAAATGGACTAATCTGCCCAGGGGAATTCTCCCATCTGTGTACAATACACCAAAAACAGTCAGTTAGCTTACTAATAGCTTTTTTTGGGGTGGATAGAACAAAAAAGCATCTTAAATCAAGATATAAATCCATACATGAAATTTATGGATCTATATATTAGATACATAGATGATGTTCTGATACTGTGGACTGGCACCAAAAATGATTTCAACAACTTTATGTTGTGGCTTAATGACAATACAGATGGGATGAAGTACACTTCTACAATCAATATGACACAAATTTCCTTTCTGGATTTGGAAATAAGAAAAGAGACAAATGGTATATTAAATACCAGACTGTACAGGAAAGAGACATCTACCAACAGCCTTCTACAATGGGAGAGCTTTCACCCTAAAAAACAAAAACTGGGCATCCCATATGGCCAATATTTGAGGGCCAGACGCAATTGCAGCACTGAATTGGACTTTGAAACAGAAGCTGGGGAACTAAGGAAAAGATTCAGAGAGAGAGGATACCCAGGGAGATGTTTAAAAAGAGCTTATCAAAGAGCGAAAGCCCTTGAGAGATCCTCCCTTTTGGATGATCCAGCAATGGGAAAAGGCACACAAACAAACATGCCGCAACCCATAAGAGTCATTGGAACTTATGATGATAAAAATGTACACATTAGAAACATCTTCCAGAGACACTGGCATGTACTACACGAGGATGAAGAACTAAGAGAAGTACTCACCACCAAACCTTTGATAACCTATAGAAGATCACGAAACCTCAAAGATATCCTTATAAATAGTCATTATTCTAAGGATCAACCAAGAACTTGGCTGAGAGAGACAAAGGGCTACCATAAGTGCGGTAGATGCCAAGCCTGCAAAAACATGACTCCAACAAAAATCTTTACATATCCCCATACCAATAAACAATATGAGATCAAAGATTTTTTAAACTGTAGATCAAAAAGAGTTATCTACGTTGCAATGTGCAAGTGCCCCAAAATCTATGTGGGTGAAACCTCAAGAGAGTTACGGACTAGGGTCCTGGAACATATAGGCGATATAAAATGGAACAGGAATGTACCGGTGGCACAACATATGAATAGTACACACCAGGGACATATATATGACATTTTCTTTTTTGCAATAAAGCAATTAAAAGTAAAAGACAGACGAGGCGATATAACAAAGATGTTATTACAGAAAGAATGTAGATGGATTCACGAATTACAATCCGCTGCACCCAAAGGACTGAATGAGGCAATATCTTATAAATGCTTTTTATAATATATCTTGGGAAGCATGGAATAATTTACTGTAAATGCCACTCAAGCCATGGTCTATTAACAGGTGGGGACCTCACCACACTTCCTCACCCGTTTCTAACATAATAGCCAATATATACCATTTTTGAATAAATGATTAGATGATGAGAGCATTTACATATGTTAATGACTACTGTGCGGAAAATAAGGCAATATTGGTATCCACAGTATTTGCAAAAACACATTGGCATTTATATTCTGTACCCCTTGATATATTGATACCCTCTCATTAAAATCTGCGGGGGTGTCATAAGAGCAAATGTATTATATGAATTTGCATATACGATTATGACAAATATAACTTTACTTTCATCTAAGGGATGTTTTACAAATTATTCATCCCACAGATAGTCATATAAAATTATCTTTACAAATTATGTACTTCTATATAGTGCATAGCCTCAGAATATCACAGACCGTAATACATCTGTTACGTCTTTGTGTTATCTATTTATGATCTCTCTACTGCGATCTAGAAGAGCATTCATGATGAGTCACAGAGGCCATGCGGTATTACACTTCCGCCAATGAAACGAAGTAACAAACATGTTACCTTGACAACGACACTGCATAAGAAGCGGAGTCCTACGCTGGGCCGGCCCTATACCCTGACGAAGTCACGTCTTAGTGACGGAAACGCGTCGGTGGGCGGGGTCTGGTATCGGCATGTCCACACTAGCTAACACAGCAACTTAATAGCGGTTTGTTCAAACAAATACCCGCTATAGATACACTTTGACTAAAGAATTTGTGGAGCCCTTCTCCAGGGGCTAATACATAGTGCTATAAATTGAAAAAGCATAATAACGCAGTATTTTACTGACAGTATCTAGAATCATGAATGAGCTGTGTGAATGATAAGGACTACTAGTATAAAGTTTATTTTGAGGGATCAAGTTAGAAATCGGCTAACTCTGTTCAATCAGAGCAGTACGCAGGCAGGAGGACGCCTTTGAGCGCATAGATCAATTTTGCAGTTAGTGTGAATGCTCATGCAAGATTATACGTATGATTCCCTGCATATCTGCCTGTAACTTTCATCACTGCAAGTCTAATAGACATATATCACTCTACAATACGCTGAACCCATATCCAAGGGATCATTACTCACATTACTATATAGTCATAATATAGATACCCTATATCCAGGTGTACCTCTATATAATACCCTATGTAGAATTTGTAAGTGTGAGACAGTTCAACTACCTAGAGTGATATCGATACCAGTTGTTTGCACAAACACACTGAGTACACTTATACTAGTACACTGTTTATTTCTGTAGGTATGTAAGCTAACTAATGAGAATTCCCCTGGGCAGATTAGTCCATTTTGCAGTCAGTGTGAATACTGGTGCAAATTTATCATATATATGCCAAATTCTCTTTGAATTTCAGTCCACTTAGCTTCATCCTCATTCGAATTTCAGATTGGACCTATGCTTACCTGGCCCATCAGCCCCATTTTTAATAGCGAGATGATACACATATATGACTATTGAGTCTTAGAATTTTGGAAGTGACTATCCCCATTGTTCTACTAGCCATTAGTATCATCCTCCTTTTTAATAATAGGTGAACTGTGGTACAATAATTTCTAATTAATTGGATTTTGGAAGTGAATATACCCAATCCATTTATTTTTATTTGCCACACAACACTTCATGGTTATGTTTGTCTTGCATATATGTTCAATAAAGTGTAATTGTTAAACCTTGTATATATATATATATATATATATATATATATATATATAATAAATAATATCTCTGTTCCGTTAAAACGCCAGCCCTACGTGACGTAATATCCCTTTTGCCATCTTTCGTCCTTCCTTCAATGCAATTGGATTTGCGCAATGCGCATTAACGCGCAATCCCAACATCGAGCAAGTAAAAACCCTCTGATGTGTAGAGAGAGTGGAGACCAGATCAACGCAGACAATACTCAGTGAAACATCTAAGAGGGGCGGAGCAAGGCAGAGAGATGCGGCGCAACAAGGTTTTGATAATGTATTCAAATTTACATTAAAATACATAAAAAAATAATGAATTGATAATGCGGTTGAATACTTATTATATAAACTAATCTAAATATGTAATTTGCAAATAACGGAGTTTACCATCACTTTAAATTAAATTCTCTAGTCGAATCATGAAAGTTTAGTTTTGACTTTTCTGTCCCTTTAAGTAGAATCTAACTTTTCCTGTGAACTGCACCTGCTCTCATCATAACCTTTAAAAAATAGAAATTACCCAAATTATCAAGTTAAAAATGTCCTACTCCCCCTCTAGAGTCGCCTCTTACCGGTCCCCCTGCTTGCTGAGGTCTCCACATAGCTCTCAGGCACCTTGGGGAAAGCATCCAGCTCCTTCACTAGAGTCAGTGTCTTCTTCCGATTTAGACGCCTCATGTTTCCAGTTGTAAAGGTAAAATAATATACAGGTGACAGGAGGTGAAAACCAGGACCTGGGGAGGCAGCTGAATACAAAATGTGAGAATATTATGAAATCAGTTTACACAGATTTTCACGTGGTTTGAAGTATTCACATACATTTTAGGTAAACACAACACATAACAGTTGTGCATGAAAAACCCTATTAGCACAACGAGGCTACTTAATATTGTTTTGCTGTATATACACAATATGGAAACTATGTGTACATCTAATATTTGTGTAAAATACAATTTGCAACTTGTTTGTTACAGTTCCACAAATATAATAAAGAGCTGTAGATGCCTATGAGATGATAATAAACGATACTCTTAGCTCTATAGTGCTGTATGGTGGGAATATATAACGAATGCAGCGTTAACCATTGACGCTATACACCAAATATTAAGAGAGACTGATAGATACGCACCGGTTGAATGTTTCGGGGTTCACCCCCCAGGTCTAGGTAACACACTGATGCTAGTAAGGTCAAAGGTCATAGCTTGTGTATAGACAACGTCACTTCCTGGTTCGTCAGCAAAAGTTGCGTACGCTGGATACAGTCACGTGACGAAGAGTAAAGTCACCATGTTTGATGAGGCTAAATAAAAGACTGACGATTTCTATATTATTCTTGCGTGTGTTTATTGTATGACGGTGTCCTGGCAGATCAGCCAATTCCTCAGATTAGCCAATTACGTGAGTGGGATTGGTCTAGTCTAGGCTCACTAAACCGGGAAGTAGCAGGCAGCGTGGTAGAGACTGAGAGCAATTAAATTGTGACCGGTTATTACGGACTCTTGCGTGGTAAGAAGATAATTTAGAGAGCTCCTAACTTGATATTGGAGCAGGGAGAGCGTTGGTAACCATGGCTGTAAAGTGTTATCGGATCCTATGTGCAGTTGTGCAGCAGCTAGATCAGTCCACAGTCATCTTGTGTCCCCGCAGGTTTGGCTCACTAAATTAAGTTACACTGCTGATCCATTGGAGAACTTCTTTCACTACATTTAGATGTCTCTGTTGCTTTTCTGTGAATTAAACATACACTCACACACACATTAAAATAAATATATATATATATAAGCCACAGACACATCTATATAGGCACATACAATAAATAAATAAATAAATATATATATATATATATATATATATATATATATATATATACACACACACTAACTGGCCAAGCAATTTTAGCAAAAAACTTTATTTGAAACATGCAAGAATGAGGGAGGAAAAAAACCATACCAAATACAAAACTGTGATTTTGTGTTATTTTCAAAACATTATTTACTAAATCCTACAGATTTTTGTTTTCTACTTTTCCATCATCTCAACTTCCCAAACCACCAACAGCATTTTCCTTTATGCATGTTTTGCATTAAAACTTGTAATTGAATATTAGAAGATACAATTATGTTTGCTCACTTTCACCATCTTGCAGTTTATGCATATAATGAAAATAAATAACGTATACATTATGTATCCATAAACAAAATTAGAAACATTTATTTAACTTACAATTTTTATTGGAGCTTTAACAGAAAAGAGGTACAGACAATATAAATTATAAACTGACAATAGTGCAAGTTACACAGTCTGCACACGTATGGTACATGTAATAACATATATAAAAGCCATTAGTTCTGCAATGACCATAACATCATAATATATTGAGAACTAGTTGTGTGTGTTGACTATAAAAGAAAAACATTACAAAGATAATAAGTTTACAGTGCTGACTATGACCTAGTTTCCACTGAGGTGGTAAATTGTGGAAACTTGTAATAAAAACATTTATCTCCATTAACGTCTATGGAGATTTTTTATATTACCACCAGTTTCCAAACTTTACCACCTCAATGGAAACTAGGCCTATGTCTATCCAGTAGCAAATTGAAGGCATACTTCCTATGGTCAGTAAATTCACAGTAGTATAATAATGCTTACATTATGGGACCCTTACATTACCAAAACATGCTGCAGAGCTGCTTAAAGGGCCACTAAACCCAAAATCTTTCTTTAAAAGGACAGTCTAGTCAAAATTAAACTTTCATGATTCAGATAGGGCATGTAATTTTAAACAACTTTCCAATTTACTTCTATTATCTAATTTGCTCAATTCTTTAGATATCCTTTGTTGAATAAATAGCAATGCACATGTGTGAGCCAATCACACAAGGCCTCTATGTGCAGCAACCAATCAGCAGCTAC